>NC_069501.1:852952085-852962085 GCF_027579735.1 Bombina bombina | reverse complement strand
ACTGCTTAATGTGAGAGGTTTTTTAGGCTCATATGCTGTGTGTTTTTGCCTTGGAACAAACAGGTTTTACTTTCGTTTTTGAAGTGTTGCGCAGCTCATAATAGCTTGGCGCCCTTTTTCATAGCAGAGGAAGTCTTGTCTTATGTACCATGTGACCAAGTGTGGTCTCTTTAATTTCCTAAGATCCTGCTGCAGACATCCCTCCTGAAAGAGCTTTTTCACTGTTGGCTATCTTGGTCTTGGAGGTGGTGAGCACCCCAGCCATTGGGAGGCCCGCCTGCTCAATTTTGTTCCATTTGCCTGCTAATACTCATAGCGCTATTAGCCCTTCCGAGCCGTCTACTTCTCAGGAATCTGGGTCCCGAGAAATTACTACCCTCTATACATTACCCGCTCCACATGCAGTTCCCTGCGGCTCAACTTATCCTCCATCTGGAGGGAGCTTTTTTCCAGCGGACTTTATAGCACAGTTACAATCTGCGGTGTCTGCGGCCCTGAGTGCCTTACCTCGCTCTAGCAAACGCAAGAGAAAGGTTAAACATAGTTCTCCTGACCTTGAGTCATCTAAATATTTGTCGGTTTTAGCTACTATATCCCAGATATCCAGATGAGTTAACTTCTGTAGCTTCAGAGGGGGAACTTTCTGAGTCGGAGACTTCAGTTATTAAATCTCCTTCAGCGGAGGAGCCCTCCTTTAGATTTAAAATTGAGCATCTGCGTTTTTTATTAAAGAAGGTTCTGTCTACTCTAGAGGTTCCAGAGGCTACACTCCCTGAGGAGCCTAAGTTTCCTAAATAAAACAGGGTTTACGAAGATAGGAAGGTCCCGCTGACGTTTGCAGTGCCAGTAAAGATGGCAAACATTATTAGTAACGAATGGGAAATAGTAGGAACTTCTTTTTCCCCCTCGTCTACTTTAAAAAATTATTCCCGGTTCCTGACTCTCAAATAGATTGGTGGGGATCCATCCCGAAGGTGGATGGCGCTATTCCTACGCTGGCTAAGCAATACTACTATCCCTCTGGAGGATAGTTCTTCGTTTAGAGAGCCTATGAATAAAAAATGGAAACTTTTCTGAGGAAGATGTTTCAACATACAGGGTTTTTATTTTAACCGGCGGCAGCTGTAGCCGCGGTTGCTGGAGCAGCTACCAACTGGTGCAACACTCTGTCGGAACTCATTGAGGTGGAGACTCACCTTGAGGATATTCAGGAGAGAATTAAGGCACTGAGAATTGCTAACTCCTTCATCTGTGACTCGAATATGCAGATTATTTGCATAAATGTAATGGCTGCTGGCTTTGTGGTTCTAGCCTGCCAGGCTCTCTGGTTGAAGTCTTGGTCTGTGGATATGACTTTTAAATTCAGACTCCTTTCTCTTCCCTTCAAGTGGAAGATTTTATTCGGTCCAGGGCTGGACTCCATTATCTCTACGGTTAGGATTCTAGGATAGGATTCAAGTCTCATCCGCCCAGGGGCAGATTCCTACTCTCCAGTCTGTCTACAAGACCAGAAAAGAGGGCTGCCTTCTTAGGTTGCGTATGGGATCTCTCCTCTGTAGGAGTATTGTCCCGGTACCTACAGCAGAAAAAGTTTTGTTCAAACCTTTTCATGGTTCCAAAGAAGGAGGGAACTTTCCGTCCAATTCTGGACTTAAAGTGCCTAAACAAGTGTTTACCTTCAAGATGGGAAACAATACGGTCAATCCTGCCTCTGGCTCAGGAAGGACAGTTTATGACCACAATAGACCTGAAGGATGCATACCTTCACGTTCCGATTCACAGGGAACATTTTCAGTTCCTGAGGTTTGCTTTTCTGGATCAGCACTTTCAGTTCATAGCTCTACCATTTGGCCTAGCTACTGCTCCAAGAATATTTACAAAGGTTCTGGGGGCTCTTCTAGCCATTGCCAGAACATGAGGTATTGCAGTAGCGCCTTACCTGGATGATATCTTGGTACAGGCACCATCTTTTCGTCTAGCAGAAGAACATTCTCAGTCTTCTTCGATCACATGGATGCAAGATAAACTTGGAAAAGAATTCTTACTCCAAGTACAAGGGTGAATTTCCATGCAACTATAATAGACTCCATATCCATGAGAATATTCCTCACAGATCAGAGATGTTGCAAGCGAACATCTGCATTTCTTGCCCTCCAGGCCTCCTCAAGACCCTCAGTGTATGGAGGTAATCGGACTCATGGCCAGATTCCATCTCGGACCCTTACAACTATGCATGCTGAGACAATGGAACGGTGGCCGTTCAGTTCTGTCTCAACAGATTGTGCTGGACAGCCTGTCTCTGACTGGCTCTCCTGGTGGCTCTGTCCAGATCATCTGTCCCAAGGCACGTGCCTTTTGAGAACATTCTGGGAGATTGTGACTACAAGCACAAGCTTTTCGGGCTGGGGAGCTGTTTGGGGTGCCAATAAGGCACAAGGTCTGTGGACTCAGGAGGAGTCCTCCCTTCCAATCAATATTTTGGAACTACGGGCAATCTTCAATGCCTTGAAGGCTTGGCCCCTTCTGGGTTCGTCCCAGTTTATTAGATTCCAATCGGACAATATAACCTTGGTTGCCTATATCAACCATCAAGGGGGAACGAGAAGTTCTTTGGTGATGAGAAAAGTATCTCCGATACTAGAGTGGGCAGAGACTCACAAATGTACGCTGTCAGTGATCCATATTCAGAGTGTGGACAACTGTGAAGCAGATTTTCTCAGCAGGCAATCCTTTCACCCAGGGAAATGGTCTCTTCACCTCTAGGTATTAGAAGACATATGCAGCGAGTGGGGGATGCCGGAGATAGATCTCATGGCATCCCGCCTCAACACAAAGCTACCCTGGTATGGGTCGAGGGATTCTCAAGCGGACTTGATAGATGCCCTATCAGTACCATGGAGGTTCAGTCTCCTATATCTTTTTCCTCCATTACTGCTTCTCCCTTGTGTGGTGTCTCGCATCAAGCAGGAGCGAGCATCTGTGATTCTGATTGCTCCATCGCGGCCGCGAAGGACGTGGTTTGCGGATCTAGTGGGGATTTCCTCTTCTCCTCAGTGGAGGTTACCTTGTTGCAGAGATCTGCTGATACAGGGTCCCTTTGTTCATCAAAATCTAGATTCTCTGAGCCTGACTGCGTGGAGATTGAACGCTTAGTCTTAGCCAAAAGAGGGTTCTCTGAGAGTGTTATCGACACTCTGGTTCAAGCTCGTAAGCCAGTTACTCGTCGTATCTACCATAAAGTGTGGAGCATTTGTATTTGTGTGAGGGGCGTGACTTTTCCTAGCATAAGGTTAAGGTTGCCCGAAGTTTAGCTTTCCTCCAAGATGGACTGGAAAAGGGCCTATCTGCTAGTTCCCTGAAGGGACAGATATCGGCCCTGTCGGTGTTACTGCACAAAATATTGGCTGAGCTTTCGGATGTGCAGTCCTTTGTTAAGCCTCTGGCTAGGATCAGACCCGTGTTTAGATCTGGTGCTCGGCCTTTGAGCCTCAATCTTGTTCTTAGTGTTTTGCAGCAGGCGCCGTTTGAGACTATGCACACTGTTGACATTAAATTGTTATCTTGGAAGGTTCTTATTTTGTTGGCTATTGCCTCTGCGTGCAGAGTTTCTGAGATTTCTGCTTTGCAATGTGATTGCCCTTATCTGTTTTTTCATGCTGAAACTAAACTAGGGTTCCTCCCTAAGGTGGTATCGAATCGTAACATTAATCAAGAAATTGTTGTTCCTTCCTTGTGTCCTAATCCTTCCTCAGCGAAGGAACGTTTGCTTCATAATCTAGATGTCGTTTGTGCCTTCAAGTTCTATCTTCAGGCTACTAAGGAATTCAGACAATCTTTCACTTTGTCATATATATACGGGGAAGCGTAAGGGCAGAAGGCTACTACAACTTCTCTATCTTTCTGGTTGAGGAGTCTCATCCGCTTAGCTTATGAGACAGTGGGATGACAGCCTCCTGAGAAGATAAAGGCTCATTCCAGTGGCTTCCTCTTGGGCTTTTAAAAACGAAGCCTCAATGGATCAGATTTGTAAGGCGGCTACCTGGTCCTCCTTACACACGTTTTCTAAATTTTACAAGTCTGTCCGCTGGAGCTTGGGTATAGTTTTCCCAACAGTAAGTAATGAAGTTGTAGACTCTCCCTGCCTTTATGGAAGGAAAACATAATTTATGCTTACCAGATAAACTCCTTTCCTTCCTGGCAGTCCACGACCCCGCCCGTAATTTTTGTTTTTGTTTTTATGGGTGGCTTTTTATATTATTTCTTCTGGCACCTTTTTAAACCCTGATGTTTCTCCTACATTTCCTTGTTCCCTTGGCAGAATGACTGGGGAATTTGGCTGAGGTGTCTTTGCCGCCTCCTGGTGGCCAGATGTTGTATTTCCCAACAGTAAGGAATTAAGTTGTGGACTCTCCCTGCCAGGAAGGAAATTAATTTATCTGGTAATCATAAATTATGTTTTGGGGGTTTTTTTGGGAGTAGGATTCTATTTATGTATTGTATGAAATTATTATTTCATTATATCTGGGTTACTTTTTTATACACTGAATGATCTGAATGTCAATTACATTTGGAAGGCATCCTATATTGTGTGTAGCTTGCCTTTATTTTAAACAGATTTGGAAGCATGGACATTATGAACTTTTGTGATGGTTGTTGTTGTTTTGTTGTTGTTGTTGTGTTTTTTAATGTGCTATATTTTGCTCCACACACCAGAGATTTTCTTCTTGTATATCTTTTGTTTTAAGTTTTGTGCACCCATTTTATTCTGGGCCATTTACCTGGGTCATAGAAACTCAAATGTTTCTAAAAATCAGTTTGAAGCTTTTGTCGCATTTCACTGACAAAGTCTGATGACGTCACATGAAACACATTAGAGGCAACAGCAAGTTATATCTTGATGCTGTATAGGATGTTCAAAAAAAATTTAAAAATGGTTTCATCTGATCTCCCCCATTATATATACCGCTACCAGAACCAGGATTGCTGATAAATTTTTCATCAACTAATTACTGATGCCAGGAACTTCTCTGCTTTTTTACATTTGAGTAACAACGTAAACACAATTATCCTTTCTTGCCATTTCGTATTTTTAAGGCTGTTAAGGGAACAATTAAAGGTATGTAAAGATACAAAAAAGTTGATACTCTTTCAGATCCGCTCAAGAGTCTTTTCTTTAAAGTTTTTTTTTTTCCCCGGCCTACTCCTGGTATCCTGTTGTGGATCAAACGAAACAAAAAACATTTTCTCTGTATCATCAGTTTGATCAGACTGATAACTTCAAATACACTGAATGAATATTGTAATCATCGCTTGTGCAACTGTTTGTACCAGTCTGTATAAACCTGTTTACTCCATGTTCAAATTTCAGACAATAAGAATACAATATAATCTGATGTGATCAGAATAATCCAAGTGCCATAAACAGGCTTTTACTTTGTTTGCTGTATTAATACTCAAATGTCAGATCGTCACCCAGCTCCATTTGCTAGTCACTATCTTTGCAGGTGATTTTTTTCAGTGTGCGCATCTTCATCCTTTGGCATTGTAGAAATGTTTGCAACAAGACCTGCCAGTCACATGATTTCAAACTAACTTTGCTGCACCTGTTCTTGCTGAGTCACATATACAAACAATAAATCAGGCAGTGCAAGAGTGTGTAATAAAATAAATACATTTATTAAAAATTTTTACAATTTATGCATATAATTGCTAATAGTTTTAACATCACCACAAATGGCTGACCTGTTTTGGCTGTTGTGTATTCCTGGTCTTTCCAAACGTGTGTGTTAGATTCAGAACGGAGACCCCAATTACTGTTATTCACAAATATGATACATATATGCATATTCCATATGCTGTTTATCAGTTTTCATTCATTTCTTAGACAACCATTTTGTTGTAGCTGTGTTTGCTGTTTAGGCTGGTTACCCTATTAGCAGAAATTCTGAAGCAAGACATTCAGGGGCTTCACTCAGATTCTCCAAGGACTGGTTACCCTCTTAGCAGAAATTCTGAAGCAAGGCATTCAGTGGCTTCACTCAGATTCTCCAAGGACTGGTTACCCTCTTAGCAGAAATTCTGAAGCAAGGCATTCAGGGGCTTCACTCAGATTCTCCAAGGACTGGTTACCCTCTTAGCAGAAATTCTGAAGCAAGGCATTCAGGGGCTTCACTCAGATTCTCCAAGGACTGGTTACCCTCTTAGCAGAAATTCTGAAGCAAGGCATTCAGTGGCTTCACTCAGATTCTCATTTAGAGGTATCTGTTTGCAGAGAAATTTATCATAACATTTTTGGAACTCTTAACTTTTTAGAATTTTTCCTCCTTAAAGTGAAAGTTTCACAAATGCTGGGAGTCACTATTGAAACAAATAAAGTGGACTCTTATTCATGAAGTATAAAATACTTCATGCAGAAAGCTCAAAGAATGAAGCCTTCAACTTGATACAGAACTTTCGTTGGGACTTAATCTTGTTATAGTCTGAAAAAGACAATACAGAAATTCCCACTTAGCAGAATGGAATTAATGTTATTTTTTAGGAATGTATAAATAATCAAAAGACTCTATTAATTGAATGTATATTGTAGCAATGTACTCAAATGGAAGAAAGTTGTAAAACTTTATTATATGTCTGTTATTATTTGAATTTCTTTTTAATAAAAATTATTTAAAAAAAAAATGTTTTACTTCATTCAGAAAGCTCCTTTGGTTTTTTTTTTCGATCCCCAATCTGAGCTGCTAAGGCAGCCCACAGCAGATCGCTGTTTTACTTTAGAGGTGACGTTTTCACCTCTTAGCCAATAGCCCTGTGGTAAATCCGGCTTGGCGCCCTTGGGAGCCGGATTTACCACAACGGCTATTTACTAAGAGGTAAAACATCACCTCTCTAGCAAAACAGCGATCTGTCGTGTGCTGCTGTAGCCGCTCAGATCGGCAATCACTTGAAACTACTAAAGTAGCTTTCTGCATAAAGTATATTATACTTCATAAATGAAAGTCCCCTTTATTTGTTTCAATAGTCATTCCTCACGTTTGTGAAACGCTAGGGTTGACTTTCACTTTAAGGAAGTCTCAGTCTTCCAGACAGAAAGGTGCTTCTGGTCATAGTCCATTTTCTCTAAATATATGCTGTTAGAACCAGGGAACGGGGGAAGACTGAAAAATAGTTTGAAGTATTGTTACAGCCCGTTGAAACAAATAAGTTGTAGTACCTAATGAGCTTAATGATTATTTTACCATGTCTATTTCTATCATATGAACTGCTGAAATCTCTTAATTGGACCATTACAATAACAATATTGTGAGTTCTCCACACTTTCTTGGAACTTTGCATTTTGGGAATTTTTGCATTTGTTTCTGACAGTAAGTTACTTCTGTCAATTCTTTATATTGTTTAATAAATCATTTTGTTTAGCATGGAGTTTGGACTCCAGACTTATTTTTATTTTTTTGCTCCTCTTTGTAGTGTGTTTTTCATCAGTTGGTTACTAGGGAAACCATAAACGGAAAAAAAAACAGTAGCACCCACCACATTTCCTTACCTTATTATACATTTATGTATTGCTTTTTACAGAGTGCTGTGTTGTGTATTTGGGGTAACCAAGGCTTCTCTTCAGCTTTCGTCCAATATAACACATTTAAGAAGTGAGACACATTGTACCGCTAACCAGAAAGATGTAGAGTGGGTATTTGTTTTACTACATTGCTAAATGCTGTGTGGTCAATTCACATCCTTGATATGAAGAGAAATAATGAACATTACAACACTGTAGGAGGTGCATATTTACTTTAGCAGTAATGTCCTATGGCAATGAAAACTACTATCATTTGGGTGCAGAATATGTCTATATTAGACAACTTGTGTTAATGGGTACCTTTTTTTTATTCCATTTTCTTTAACCCTTCATGCAGGGGGACAAGTGCTTAGATCAGAATGAAGTTCCAATGTAAACACTTGCTGGAAATCAGATCATGTGGGACTGCCTATGTTGTTAGGCACACCCCTCTTCAGTCCATTTTTTCATTAGCCAAAAAGATGGACACCATATAAGGTAGAAAAATTCCATGCTGTCCTGACAGTGTTAAAGCCCAGCGCTGTCAGGACGTCATGGAACTTCCTAGCGGCGTGAAGGGGTTAAGGATTGCGATTTGAGGTTATAGTAGTTTGCTACATAGTACAAGTATGATTGCAGAATAAAAGTCCTCTAATAATGCGTTTTGCTTTTTCTGCTTTTCTTTAGGCAATCGAACACCCAGTCAGAACCAATCAGATCCCACGTCAGATTCCGGAGCAATCATTCTACACAAAGCCATTACCTGGCATCATAATGGGAGGAATTTTGCCCTTTGGGTGCATCTTCATACAACTTTTCTTCATTCTTAATAGTATTTGGTAAGCTTACATTTTTCTTCGTATTTTTTCTCTTCATATTATGTCACCAAAGACTTGTTCAACTTTACTTGTTACTATAGCAAAATAGGGTTGAAGATTAAAAAACAAAGTGCTCTTGGCCCATGAGTTTACTGGCTATAGTGTAAGCTATCAACACCTGTAGAGAGATTGTTATTTTTCTCCTACTACAATGGCATCTACACAAGTCCTTTCTGAAATCTCAATTAAAACATTACATTTGTTAAATATTTAGTTTGGGTAATTGTTTTACAGTCATGATTTTATTTCTATAATTAACATGTTTTCTGTTTAATAATTAATATGAAGTGCATTATTAAATTGTGATTGTTAATTTAATGGATAGTTCTGTCTGAGGATGTTGCACAACACCAGCGTTTACAAAATAGAAGCTTCAGTGATAAAAATAAAAATGAAATGCTTAAAATTCTCTAAAGCCATAGGCAATCGAAGGGATGGAGATATATACAGTATCTCACAAAAGTGAGTACACCCCTCACATTTTTGTAAATATTTTATTATATCTTTTCATGTGACAACACTGAAGAAATTACACTTTGCTACAATTGGAAGTAGTGTGTACAGCCTGTATAACAGTGTAAATTTGCTGTCCCCTCAAAATAACTCAACACACAGCCATTAATGTCTAAACCGTTGGCAACAAAAGTGAGTACACCCCTAAGTGGAAATGTCCAAATTGGACCCAATTAGCCATTTCCCCTCCCCGGTGTCATGTGACTCATTAGTGTTACAAGGTCTCTGGTGTGAATGGGGGAGTAGGTGTGTTAAATTTGGTGTTATCGCTCTCACACTCTCTAATACTTGTCACTGGAATTTCAACATGGCACCTGATGGCAAAGAACTCTGAGGATCTGAAAAAAATAATTGTTGCTCTACATAAAGATGGCCTAGGCTATAAGAAGATTGCCAAGACCCTGAAACTGAGCTGCAGCATGGTGGGCAAGACCATACAGCGGTTTCACAGGACAGGTTCCACTCAGAACAGGCCTCGCCATGGTCGACCAAAGAAGTTGAGTGCACATGCTCTGCACCATATCTAGAGGTTGTCTTTGGGAAATAGACGTATGACTGCTGCCAGCATTGCTGCAGAGGTTGAAGGGGTGGGGGGTCAGCCTGTCAGTGCTCAGGATTGGAGGTAGAAAATAGTAATGGCGCTAAGGAATCCCTAATGACCTAGTACAGCAGGGTCCCTCATACAAGAACCCAAATACACGAGTGGGAAATAAAGGATAGGGGTGGGTGTACTGGCACTCAAAGCCTAGGGGATAGTGCGTTTATTAGATCCAATCTCTTAGGGATTGGTTACCAGATATTCAGAGTGGAGTGCTAAATTAATATTCAATAGAAACAAGTTTACCCTTAGTGTAAATGTGATAATGCAGTGCCCAGGCACTCTGGCTTTAACTTATAATTTTTCAATTACTAGAGACTAGCTCGTTGTAAAGCAGGTTACGATAGTAATTGTAATGTTTTTAACCAGTGTGTTAATTACTGATTTTTAGGTGAAAAATGTATTGTCTATGCAGGAATGAGGAATAATATCTAAATATATCAGTCAATCCGGACATGA